>NC_133620.1:420449627-420497127 GCF_048593235.1 Sminthopsis crassicaudata | reverse complement strand
ATCTGAATTTCAGTATTTGAGAAAGTATTTTCTTTTTGTTGTTGTTGAGAAAAGCCAGCACAAATAATTTTATTACAATAATAAAACTTCAAACTCATGTGTGTTGAAAGAGAATAGGTTATGGAAGTTTCTCTTACCAAATAACTACACAGTGATTTCTCTGGAGAAAAGAAGGTTGGGGAGGAATGGAGGGGGAACCAGCAATAAGGAAATTGGACATCAAAACAAATGTTGAAGCTATGCTAACTAGTATCAATATTCTTTTCTTTTTGTAAGAAGAAAGGGATGTGAGGATTGTAGACAACACACAATGGATGTTCTGTGAACATCACTAAGTTTTCACTATGTTGGAAATTTCTGCAAACAGCAGTTTCAATTTAACAAGTCAAAATATTGAATTATGATAGATGTGAAGCTTTGGTAGCTACTGGAAATTTTATAAGTCTTCCAAATCCATTAAACTAAAAAATGGGGAGGAAGAGGGACATCAGACATTAACAAAGTAGATTTATGTTGACCAGAGTTGTATTGTAAATAAGATACCAAGGTACATCTCCAACAATGCATCAAAAAATCTCCTTTCAAAAGGCAGACGTTATGAAGTGAAGGAAAAAAGAACATTGGGTGGCTAAAACATCTTTTCCTTTCCCACCTTCATTTTGGACAAGGTAACTAATATACTCAAATCATTCAACATGGAGAATATTTAAGCCCTTCATAGCTCCATGATCACTATAGCTTTTTAGTAGCAGCAGCAAAAATAAATATACAAGTAAAATAAAAATAAATTTTGCAGAATGAAGAGTCCAAGTAAGTCTTATTCTAGAGGTAGGGTGTGGGGTGTGATGAAGGAAGACTAGTATTTCTTTTGTCAGAGCTGCTTAGAGCCCTTTTCAGACCTGCTTTTCATCTTTCTACCTGATGTACCAAATTCTCACTTTTGACTCCAATAAGCTGTTGCATGTGCACCGGCCACACCTCAGCAAACAGTCTCAGCAGGTTGAAGATAATCACATGAGCTGCAAAACCATTGGTTGAGTTAGTTATCTGCTTACCAAAGCATGTGAAAACTTCCTTGAGTAGAAAGGGTGACTGAGAACAATTTGTTCCAATCACCATGAAGGCACCTGAAGCAAATGCTAGGGAGTGCTTAAAGCTTTGTTAGATATTGAAAATGCCAAGATTATCCACTGCATCTTGAGCCATCACCAATCTATTTGACTCTGACCTGCCAAGGGACTGTAATGACTCTGGAAAGGAGAGTGAAGCTGACAACTTCATGCAACTCTGCCTCATTTAAATCTGATTTATGCATGAATCAAAAGACATCATCCATACCATTTTCTCATTTTTTTTACCTGTCTTAAAAGACCTGTGATGAAGCAACAGGTGTGGATACACTGGGAACTATAGGCAAAATGCTTCATAGGCAGCCATGTAGGAATTGACAGCCCTCTGGGTGTCTGATTAGCTTTTTAAATGGCCACACTGACACCTCATAGTATGAAGAGGCAACTAGAAAAAGGTGCCCTAAACATTGTCTGCTTATCCAACCCTGACCTGATTACCTCAGTAGGAAGGGATCCCCATCCTATACTGGAAATACACATTAAAAATGTGCAAAAACTTGTACAAAGATGATTCCATTGATCATTGGTATGGAATATATTCACATTTATTGACAACAAAACAAATCCAGAACCACTCTTGTTGCAAAAGAACTCAGCAGGTATCATATTGAAATAGCAACCCAAAATATAACAAGGCTGATAAATGAAATCCAGCTAACTGAATTTGGAAGAATATACATGTTTTTTTTTTTTTTTTCTTTGAGTGGCCAAAGTGAAGCTGGAGTAGGTTTTGTAATAAAAACTAATCTAGTCAATAAACGTGTTTGTCTACTAAAAGGAATGAATGAGAGGCTCATGACATTGCCATTGCCAGTTGTGGAAAAATGCCTATGCTCTTACCATGATTAACCCAAATAAAGCAAAAGAAAAAAAATTGAAGCCCTGGAGGCTCTTAGCATCAGTATGGCAAAAAAGTACAAGCTTATAATTCTCTATGTCTTTAATGCTAAAGTGGGCTCAGACTATGAGACATGACAAGGAATCCTTGTGAGGAATGGTGTGGAAAACAGCAACATGAATGGTCACTTACTACGGAAGACTTGTGCTTTTATCTTCTCATCACCAACTGATCACTAATTGATCAGAGGTTCTATTTATCTAAACTTAATAAAATTTCATGGATGAATCTTTGCAGCAAACATTGGCATTTAATTGACTATGTGATTGTAAGAAGGAGACAAAGAAGTGAGAGTAAAAAAGGTACATGTGGTGTAGAAAAATGAATTGATTACAGACATAATTCTTTCCAATCTAAATATTCATATTCAACTAAAAAGGCAGCTCCAAAGCAAAATGACTGCAGAAGATTTAATGTCAACATATTAGAGTGCCTCTTTGAAAAGGAACGTTGTGTGGCTAACTTTTTGGGAAAGTTGAGTCAATACATTTTAGCAACAGTGAAGTGGAAAAGAACTGGGCCACTTTTGGTTGGTGTACATTCACTCAGAGTATCAGAACATTCCTAAACATCAAGACTGGTTCGTCAGAAATGATGGGGGAAATCCAGAAGCTGCAAAATGAAAAACGAGAACTCCACGGTGTTTGCAACATGATAATTCATCCATCACTATGAAGGCAGAATTTAACTCCCTCAAAATTAAAGTATTTTGGTAAGCTTAGAGATATGCAGGATTCTTGGCTCAATAAGAAGACTGATGAAATTTAGTTTTGTGCTGATAATAATGATCTAAAGCATTTTGATGTCCTGAAGGCTATTTATGGACCAAAGACATATAATGCATCTTAACTACTCAATGCTGATAGAATCACATTGAATAGTGATGAATACATGATCCTGAAGAGATATACTGAACACTTCCATGGTGTTTTCAACAGACCATCATCAATCAATGATGAAGCCATTGACCATTTATCCCAGGTTGCAGTAAATTGTTCTCTAGACAAATTTCCAACTAAAGAAGAGGTTTGTTTTAAGTGCTATTATTTCTGTGGCAAAGCACTTGGTGCTGATTTTATTATAGTTGAGATTTACAAGGTATGTATGTGTGTGTGTGTGGGGGGGCTATTGCTCATACAAAAGCCTACTAAATTTTTCTAGGTTATATGAAGAGGAGGTTATCATCCAGAAGTTCAAAGTCTCCATTGTTCATCTCTTAACGGGTAAAGGAAATAATTTTTCTTGTGTCCATTAAAGGGATATTTTTCTCTCCCTTAGTAATTGTTGGCAAGATTCTAGCTAGTGGTCATCTCATTAGGCTAATCCTTTACCTGAGTGACTTCAGAAAGAACTGAGGAATGATTGATACAGTGTTTGCTGCCTGATAACTCCAGTAGAAATTCCAGAAGCAGAGAAGAGGTCTCTACATAATGTTTATAGATCTGTCCAAGACAATTAGTACTATCAATCATAAGTGCTTATGGAAATTATGTCAAAATTTGGTTCCCCAGAAAAGTTCATCAGTATTGTATGTCAATTTCCTGATGACATGATGGAAAATGGATGATATTATTGAACTTTCCCAGTTACCAATGGAGTGAAACAAGTCTGTGTACTTGCCCCTATGCTTTTTAACATATTTTCAGATAGGTTGTCAAACACCTTCAATGAGTACAAATACAATTTCAAGGTCAGCTACTACAGTGATGGTAAATTATTAAACTTATAAAGACTAAAAGCCAAAATAGAAGTGGCAGTAGTGTTGGTGCATTATTTTTCTTTGCAGATGACTGTGCACTCAAAGCAGCCTTTGAAGCTGAGATGCAACAAAATGTGGAATGATCATTTGTGCTAACTTTAGCTTAACAATTAACACTAAAAAATACAGATGTTACTTTAGCCAGCACTACACCACCTATACCTGGAATCATCTCTTATAATAAATGAAGAAGTTTTTAACATTTCGCATCCTTGGCAGTATCTTTCCACAGCTGTGCACATTAATAATGAGGTTAACACATGCAATGTCAGAACTACCTTATTGTTGAGAAGTTCCAAAGAAAAATGCAAGAGAGAAGAGGTATTACTACATTGAAGGTCTAGAAAGCCATTGTACTGACCCTTTTCTTGTATGCCTCTGAAACCTTGACAGTCTACCAGTACCATGCCAGGAAATTGAATCACTTCCATTTAAATTGTTTTAGGAAAATTTTGAAGATCACCTGGCAAAACAGGTGCCAGACACTGAGGGCTTTTCTAGAACTAAATTGGCAAGCATTCAAATTCTACTGCAAATAATATAATTCCACTGCTGTGACCACATTATTTAGATGCTGAATATATGCTTGACTAAAAGATTATTTTATGGGAAATTCACACAAGGTAAGCAACCACATAGTGGCCAGAAAAAATGATACAAGGATATTCTCAAGAGCTCTATTAATATTTTGAGTTAAGACTACTTGACACAAGACTGTCCAGCATACCATGACTTCATTCCAAGCTCAAGCTGATATTGGTCTGATCAGCCACAGATGAATAGACTATAAATTAACTTTAACATAGTCATGTCATTTTGTTCCTCTTAGAGTAAAACAACCATTCTAGAATTAATTCAACTGTGTACTCTTAATGCTTGATCATAAACTTTATCTTAAATCTATACCAGAGATATTGCTATTTAAGTCTATTACAAAAAAAAACAACCCAAAAAATAAATGATTTGAGAAGATAAGGTATACAATATTTAGTTTAGAGACAATACATGTACAAGGAGGAATATTTGGAAGCAAGGCCAAGTGAAAACACAATAAATTGGGGTATATATTTAAACATTGACTATAGTGGACTATCAAGGAGAAATACTCTATAAGAATTCATGTACATTCTTCTTGAAACTGAGACTCTGGAATCCTCCATGTGTCAAAAAAAACATTCCAATTTTATAAGTTTCACATCAAAGATGAGAGTAGCATTTGGTTTGTTTGGGTGATCTTTGGAACTATAAGCATAGTCTGGAGAGATAATATTTTTCTCTCTCTGGTCCATTCTTATTTGAGTAACTCCCCAGCCTCAGATCACTTCCTATATTCTCATCACATGATGGACAAGTTTATTTATATTATGGGAGGAACCCCATGTAATGCACTGTGCTTGGGAAAAGTGCACTATCTTTAGGAGAGATGGCTTCTAATTACACTCCTATCTTGGCTGGCTTTGAGGGTTTTCCTGGGTTCATGCATAAGCCAAGGTAAGGAGGAGATTGGGCAGGTTTAAAGGTTTGATAGCAGACTCTCTTGTTCTCTCTCTCTCTCTCTCTCTCTCTCTCTCTCTCTCTCTCTCTCTCTCTCTCTCTCTCTCTCCCTTTTTTTTTGTCTGTCTTTCTCTCCTCCTGTTTCTCTAGAACATAGTAGAATCTAATTAAATACTTAATATCTAACTGCTACTTTGCTGTACAATATATACATATATATATATGTAATATACATATATGTATATGGGCATCAGACACATAATTTCAAAGAACCTATACTAGATTCCTTGTATCAAAGTTGTAAAATAATAACAATGCATCTGTCGTACAAATGCTGTGTAAATCCATTATATTTTTATTAAAACAATCAAGAAATAGAGTATATTTTGGTTCTCTTGCTGACAAAGTCAAAAGGAATTTGGTAGCAAATGCTCTTCTATTTACATTTCCCACTGTCATGAAACCAGAGAAGAAACAGAATCAAGTGGTCTTGCTGTGATGTTGTCACAAAGAAGTGAGCAATTATCACTTCTCTCCAGTAGACTTCTGTGAAATAATATTTCCTCATTACAGTCATTACAATAATATGGTGATCCTAACATATGAAAGAGAAGTTGAATTGAGAAACTTTACTACTCTAAATTCAATCTCTTCCCACCCATAACTACCCTTTTCCATTTGGAAATAGGACCACCCATCCTTCTCAAAATATTTGGGCTTGGCTTTAGGCAATTGTTTTAATTATTAATTTGTAAGTATAATGATATTCTCTTTCTGTAGGTAGTCTTTCTTCAGGTTTGTTTAGAAGCAAAAACCATTATTTCTAGACAATTTATTTCTAGACAATGTTCTATTTCCTTATTAAGAGGCATAAAGGAAGGAGAATAGAGAAATGTGTGTAGACTCCCTTGCCTTAAATTCATAGAAAGCATTAGCTCTTCTTTTGTGATACTTTCTAAGGAATCTGACTTTCTAACACTTTATATCCACAGTGAATGGAATACTGCTTTTTCCTACTGTAATCTTTTAATTATTTTACTTTCATACTCCATCTGATAACAGCATATTGTACACAATTCCTGACAAATGATTCATGTTATGTCAAGTATCATCCATCAGGCTTTAAATTATTCAACATGAATGGACTACTTTTGAAATAAACTGTATTATGCAAATAGTTTTTAAAGTATAGATTATCTTAAATTACTCAAAATATTAAATTATTTTTCCAGTAAGAAAAAATTCTTTCCATTTTAAAATGTGATATTAATACCTGAGGATATATCACAACAGTGTAAAAAGTTACCTTCCTTCTTGAAATATCAACTTAGATATATTACAGTAGTTTTTAAGTAATAACTGCAAATTTTAAATAATTTTCAAACATTCCATTCCTTTAAAAAATAAATGTAGAACATTTGCTTTTTCTCTTTTAAATCCATTAATGCATGAAACATACAAACAAATATAATCAGACTATATGTTTCCCAAATTTCCATGGTCAGATGACATGCAGAAGACTCAAAGATCCAAAACACAATGCTGGATGATGCTGCTGGGTCGTATTTGCTCCTTACTGCCACCTAGGCTTTCTCTTAAGACAGAAGAATCAAATAAGGGATGTAGAAAAAAGAATGTTATGTCTCTCAACACCAAAGTAGAGAGAAAAGAATACCCCACAACCTAACCCCAACCAGAAAAGACAGCTACTCTCAAGGGTATTGCTTTGGAGAAACAAGATTCATAGCATATTTTATATAAAAAAACAAGCCTTCCCAATCTGAAGAGCATGAAAGCCCACCTCTATTTTATCTTTGTTCCATATATCATTGATAGATTCTTCTTATACTGGTCTTTCAAAAGTTACATGCAACATGACTACCAATAGTCAAATATCTTCCATTACCAGGTTTCTAACACTCCTGAAAAGTTAAACATTGTGACTTTAAAGGTTTGGTACTCTATGATGTTTTACCTTCTATACTTTCATACTTTCTGCAGGTAAAGGTACTTTCTTTTTGAAAGTAAAGGTATTTTTTTATATTTTTTATATTTCTTTGGGAGATCTTATTCTATTTTTATAACAAAAAGCTAGCCATGATCAGAGATTTTTATATATTAAATGTTCACTTTTACTCTGTTTCTAGTTCTAAATCCTTTAATTGTTCCCCACTCCAATAATTCTTAAAGTACCCCATTTTCTGAGATAACTTCTCTGATTTAATGAATTTAATTCAACCCATCTTGCTGGCCCAATCAATTAGCCAAATCTATCTATTATGTAGATTGTTAACAATATACAAATATTTAACATTTTCCTTTTAATTATTATTATTACACCTAAAAAACTAAACATATTTTGAAGAAAATGATGCAAAAGGAAATATCCAAGAAAGGTCTGACTCAAAAAGAAAACTGTATGAGGTTTTATCAATGAATAGTCTATATGTCCCATAGGTTGTTAATAAATGAAGAAGGTCTAAGCATATTGGATGAACTCTCTGCAGCAAATTTATTCTAGGAAATTGTAATTTGTAAATTGTAAAAAATTGTAATTCTAGTGAATATAGACAATGGTTACAGAGGATAAATCTACATCAATGAGATAACAGATCTTAGATCTAATTGAGTATTAGTTAATTTATAGTTAAGAATACCCATTTTTCAATTTTAATCTACAACTCATCTCAAAAAATGTAAATTACAATATTTCCAAAGACATATCACTTTTGCTCATGGCTGATGACTCAGAGGTTGAAAATATCTTAAGAATGTAAACATGCAAAGTAGTTCAAAATTTGCATTTATAATCTATTTAAATGACAATTACACTAGGATTCACAGGAACCCTTTCATGAGTTCTACAAAAGCCCTGGGGTTTGTTGTATTTGTGACAAGCTGTCTATGGGTTATCATCACATAATCCACAAAGGTGAAAATGAATTCAGATTAATAGGTGAATGATATCATAATGCATAAAATGAAAAATCACTTGAAATGAATAAATTGGTAGTATTTAAAACTTTTTATCCAGTGTCCTGATCCTATTTAGAAAATAAGCCTATCACAGATCTTTATCCATTATCAAGCCCTTTCTCCTTGTTTTGTTGGTTTATTGTATGATGCCAATTTGAGAGGGATAATGTCCTACCCTAACAGTAGTCAATGTTCAGTCCCTCTACTTATGTTTATTAGTTTAGTTTTGTTTTGTTTTGTTTTGTTTTCCAGGATCACACAGCTAGGAAGTATTAAGTGTCTGGGGTCACATTTGTACTCAGGTCCTCCTGACTTCAGGACTGGTGCTGTATCCACTGTGCCACCTCGCTGCATCATCCTCTATTTATCTTTAAAGACAAATTTCCAAAAGTCTGGGCAGACTTTCAAAATTGCATTTCATTGTGCTTTACTGGATGAAGCCATAAAGGATCTTAAGAACCACCTATTTCCATGCCTTCCTTTCACTTAGAAGGAAATTGAAGCTTACAGAAACCTAGCTTATGCTAGATTTGTATCTAGTAAGTTGAAAACTGGCCTTTGGACCTAGGTTATTTTAATCTTCATATTGAACTCATCATATTCCATGATCCCACTTTAGCTAGTAGGTTGAGGGTAAGCCTGAAGGAAGAATGAAGAAGGAAATCTTTATTAATTTCCAGACTCCCTCAGAGGATGCTTCTTAAGTATATCACTGACCCATTAATTCCATTAATTAGATTTTTGCTAACATAATAAGGTCTTGTTCTTGGTTTATTATTCCAGAATCATGGTTCAATAGCTCCTTCTCAAAGTTACATGGATCCCCTTTGATAGAATTGGAGTGTTTTCTCTAATATAACCAACTTGAACCCCCATTTTGGCATGTTCTTCCCAACTCTTAGCCACTAGTAATTAGCCCTTCTTTTCCATTTTACAAATGAAAACATAAATGTAAATACAAATCCACCACCACCACCACCACCATCAGCAGCAGCAGCACACACACACATATCTTTGTAGCATACTTTCCCTTATATTATCTTGATACCTGAGGAAATTGAACTCAGAATTAACATAGTTCCACTGAATTTTTAAAGTTACTGATTCTGAAAACAGGGAAGTAGATGAGAAGAAAAGTATTGGGTATGGCAAAATATTGATTATAGCCCTTTCACAAAGAAATTTAACTGCTAGAAATTTATTGCTGTAGCAAAGAAACCAAAAGATCCAAGAAGAATATCTACATGATTCAGCCAGCTTTTCTTGTTAGACAGAAGGATTTCAACATTTTCAACATTTCAAATTCAACATTTGCTCTTCTTGTTAGACAGAAGGATACAACCTCCACAGGAAATACAAGTTTGGTATATAAACTTATTTGTGAATCTTAAGGAGAAGGATAATGGGATATTTTGATTATTATTGCTTCTTAAAATGATCAAAGTTGTGAACTAGCAGAAAACAATATTAAATCTTTGTACAGAAACACAGGCAAGAAAAATAATCCTAAAAAAATAAGGATAAAGCTAAAAGGACAACAAATAAAAGTTATAATCATCATCGAATATAGTGGAAATATCTTATTTGGACTAAAATATCAAAGGATTGAAAATGCTGTTGAAATGATGTTCAATGTTGGCATTGAATTTTTAAAAATGGATCATATAGATTCTTTCTGTACTAGAGGCAATACAACATTTGAGCACACTTGAGAAATATCTCTAAAACATATGAAAGTGAAAAGTTTGTCAAAGGCATGAACATTATCTTTATGCCCTAACAAAGAAAGGATAATGATAATTGCACTAATCAGAGATATACAGGACTATGTTCCAATCTCTACGTACTTATTTTATGAGAATGAGATACCTATGCAACCAGTTTCCCATGACTTTGGCCCTTTTTCATGTTTATCCACTGATAAAGATATTAGACAAGAACAAACAATTTTTTGTAAGTAAAAATTCAAAATAGACTACACATTGTTATAATAACACAATAAAAAAGGTACTGAGAATAACAGATTTAACTATTTATACATTGATAAGAAATATTTGATTCCTTAGAGCAAAAATCTGTGTTGTCTTTCCTACAATAAGCTCCCTTCCATGCATGAGCACTTGAAAAATCATATAATATTTCTTGAGAGGTATAAAAATAGAGATAATTTTCTTTAAGGATACTCTGATTCTCAAGATTTGAAGAAATATAGTATAAGAAGGATACTTACTAAAAGTATTCTACATTAACAAGGAAGAACTCAAATACAAAAGGCATTTTATAGAGGAATTTACTGTAGATGATAGTATGCTTCCAATGCTTCTATTTATTAATGAATTTTGCTGATTGCAAGATATGATGGAAAACTGAGGATACCTACAAATGAAATCTAGAAATACTCATTAAAGAATCTGACATATGTACAACAGGAAACTTCTCTCTCAAGATGAAGAATGTCTCTTGTCCAGACTATTACATGTAACTTTATGGACAAACAATAGAATCAAGCTACCAATATATCTTTATATAACACTGCAAATGAACAAAAAACTGAGCCCAGAACTGAATAAGGAGAGATTTTGCAATTAGGAAAATTCACAGCTCTTTTAATGACCCAAACTTCTCCATGAAGCAAAAACTCATCTTTTTTAAAACAAGCATTATTTGATATGAGAAAATCCAGTTTGAGTGTTTGAAGAGACTTCACTAGCAATCTACAAAATTTATTACTGAAAAGAATTCCAATTATGAAATATCTAATAAATAGTCAACAAAAATTTCTGTTTGACTTACATGAAGCCCATTTCATTTTTTTCTGTTATGTGAGTTTTTCTTTTTCTTTTTTTTATTATAGCTTTTTATTTACCAGATATATGCATGGATAATTTTACAGCATTGACAATTGCCAAACCTTTTGTTATAATCTTACCCTCCTTCCCCCATCCCCTCCCCCAGATGGCAGGTTGACTAATACATGTTAAATATGTTAAAGTATAAATTAAATACAATACATGTATACATGTCCAAATAGTTATTTTGCTGTACAAAAAGAATAGGACTTTGAAATAGTGTACAATTAGCCTCTGAAGGAAATAAAAAATGCAGGCGGACAAAAATAGAGGGATTGGGAATTCTATGTAGTGTTTCATAGTCATCTCCCAGAGTTCTTTTGCTGGGTGTAGCTGGTTCAGTTCATTCCTGCTCTTTTGGAACTGATTTGGTTCATGTCAATGTTGAAAATGGCCATATCCATCAGAACTGGTCATCATATAGTATTGTTGTTGAAGTATACAACGATCTCCTGGTCCTACTCATTTCACTCAGCATCAGTTCATGCAAGTCTCTCCAGGACTTTCTGAAATCATCCTGTTGATCATTTCTTACAGAATAATAATATTCCATAATATTCATATACCACAATTTATTCAGCCATTCTCCAATTGATGGGTATCCACGTGGTTTCCAGTTTCTGGCCACTATAAAGAGGGCTGCCACAGACATTCCTTTCCCTTCTTTAAGATCTCTTTGGGATATAAGCCCAGTAGTAACACTGCTGGGTCAAAGGGTATGCACAGTTTGATAACTTTTTGAGCATACTTCCAAATCATTCTCCAAAATGGCTGGATGTGTTCACAATTCCACCAACAGTGTATTAGTGTCCCAGTTTTCCCACATTCCCTCCAACATTCTGTATTATGTTTCTCTGTGATTCTATCCAATCTGACAGATATGTAGTGGTATCTCAGAGTTGTCTTAATTTGCATTTCTCTGATTAATATTGACTTGGAGCATCTTTTCATATGGCTAGAAATAGTTTCAATTTCTTCATCTGAGAATTGTCTTTTCATATCCTTTGACCATTTATCAATTGGAGAATGGCTTGATTTCTTATATATTAGAGTCAGTTCTCTATATATTTTGGAAATGAGGCCTTTACCAGAACTTTTGACTATAAAAATGTTTTCCCAGTTAATTGCTTCCCTTCTAATATTATCTGCATTAGATTTGTTTGTACAAAACCTTTTCAATTTGATATGATCAAAATTTTCTATTTGTGATCAATAATGAGCTCTAATTCTTCTTTGGTCATAAATTCCTTCCTCTTCCACAGGTCTGAGAGGTAAACTATCCTATGTTCCTCTAATTTATTCATAATTTCATTCTTTATGTCTAGGTCATGAATCCATTCAGACCTTATATTGGTGTAACGTATTAAGTGTGGGTCAATGCTTAGTTTCTGCCATACTATTTTCCAATTTTCCCAGCAATTTTTGTAAACATTGAATTCTTATCCCAAAACCTGGGATTATTAAACACTAGATTATTAAAGTTACTGATTATTTTGTCATTTGAACTTAATCTATTCCACTGATCATCTAGTCTATTTCTTAGCCAATACCAAATGGTTTTGGTAACCACGACTTTATAATATAATTTTAGATCTGGTACAGCTAGGCCACCTTCATTTGATTTTTTTTTCATTAATTCCCTTGAAATCCTCAACTTTTTGTTTTTCCATATGAACTTTGTTGTTATTTCTTCTAGGTCATTAAGATAGTTTTTTGGGGGAATCTGGTATAGCACTAAATAAATAAATTTAGGTAGTATTGTCATCTTTATTATATTTGCTCACCCTATCCAAGAGCATTTAATAATTTTTCCAATTAGTTAAATCTGACTTTATTTGTGTGGAAAGTGTTTTGTAGTTTTGCTCATATAGTTTCTGATTTTCCCTTGGCAGATATATTCCTAAATATTTTATACTATCAGTAGTTACTTTAAATGGAATTTCTCTTTGAAACTCTAAGTGTTAGATTTTGTTAGTGATATATAAGAATGCTGATGACTTATGTGGATTTATTTTATATCCTTCAACTTTGTTAAAGATGTGGATTATTTCTAAGAACTTTTTAGTAGACTCTCTGCAGTTCTCTAAATATATCATCATATCATCAGCAAAGAGTGATAATTTGCTTTCCTCATTACCTACTCTAATTTCTTTAATCTCTTTCTCAACTTTTATTGCCAAATCTAGCATTTCTCATACAATATTGAATAATAATGGTGATAGTGGGCAACCTTGTTTCATTCCTGATCTTATTGGTAATAGTTGCAGTTTATGTCCATTACATATGATGTTTACTGATGGTTTTAAATAGATGCTACTGATTAATTTAAGGAAAAGTCCACTTATTCCTATACTCTTAAGTGTTTTTTAATAGGAATGTATGCTGGATTTTATCAAATGCTTTTTCTACATCTATTGAGATGATCATATGTTTTTTGTTAATTTGGTTATTAATATGACCAATTATACTAATAGTTTTCCTAATATTAAACCAGTCCTGCATTCCTGGTATAAATCCTACTTGATCATGGTATATTATACTGGGGGTGATTTTCTGTAATCTTTTTACTAATATCTTATTTAAGATTTTAGCATCAATATTTATTAGTCAAATTGGTCTATAATTTTCTTTCTCTGTTTTCAACCTACCTGGTTTAGGTATAAGTACCATGTCTGTATCATAAAAGGAATTTGGTAGGACTCCTTCATTCCCTATTTTTTTCAAATAGTTTATATAGCATTGGGGCTAATTGTTCTTTAAATGTTTGGTAGAATTCACATGTAAATCCATCTGGTCCTGGGGATTTTTTCTTAGGGAGTTGATTAATAGCTTGTTCTATTTCATTTTCTGAAATGGAACTTTTTAAGCAGTTTACTCCCTCCTCTATTAATCTGGGAAGCCTATATTTTTGGAGGTTAATCATCCATTTCACTTAGGTTATCAAATTCATTGGCATAAAGTTGGGCAAAGTAACTCATTATTTCTCTAATTTCCTCTTCATTGGTGGAAAGTTGTCCCTTTTCATTTTTAAGACTAATAATTTGATTTTCCTCTCTCCTTTTTCTAATCAGATTTACCAAAGGTTTATCCATTTTATTGTTTTTTTCATAGAACCAATTCTTAGTTTTATTTATTAGTTCAATAGTTTTTGTTTTTTTATTTTCAGTAATTTTAATTTCTCTTTTCAATTTTTGAATTTCAAGTTTAGTATTTGATTGGGTTTTTTTTAATTTGGTCTTTTTCTACCTTTTTTTTTTTTTTTTTTTTTTTTTCCCTGAGGCTGGGGTTAAGTGACTTGCACAGGGTCACACAGCTAGGAGGTGTTAAGTGTCTGAGATCAAATTTGAACTCGGGTCCTCCTGAATTCAAGGCTGGTGCTTTATCCACTGCACCACCTGGCTGCCCCTTTTTCTAGTTTTTTAAGTTGCAAGCCTAATTCATTGATCTTTTCTCTTTCTATTTTATTGAAGTAAGGCTCTAAAGATATAAAATTTCCCCTTATTACTGCTTTAGCTGCATCCCACAAATTTTGGTATTATGTCTCATTGTTGTCATTATCTTGACTGAAATTATAAATTGTGTCTATAATTTGCGGTTTCACCCAATCATTCTTAAAGATGAGATTATTTAGTTTCCAATCACTTTTTCGTCTAGTTATCCCTAACTTTTTGTTGAATGTAGTTTTTTATTGCGTCATGATCTAAAAAGAAAGCATTTACTATTTCTGCCTTCCTGCATTTAATTTTGAGGTCTTTATGTCCTAATATATGGTCAATTTTTGTCTACATTCCATGAACTGCTGAGAAGAAAGTATACTCCTTTCTGTCGTCATTCAGTTTTCTCCAAAGATCTATCATACCTATTTTTTCTAATATTCTATTTATCTCTTTAATTTCTTTCTTATTTGTTTTGTAATTTGATTTATCTAATTCTGAGAGTGCAAGGTTGACATCTCCCACTATTATAGTTTTGCTGATTATTTCTTCTTGCAATTCTCGTAATTTCTCCTTTAGGAAGTTAGATGTATACCACTTGTTGCATATATGTTTAGTATTGATATGGCTTCATTGTCTATACTACTCTTTAGCAAGATATAGTTTCCTTCCTTATTTCTTTTAATTAGATCAATTTTTGCTTTTGCTTGATCTGAGATAAGGATGGCTATCCCTGCTTTTTTGACTTCACCTGAAGCATAGTAGATTCTGCTCCAGTCTTTTACCTTTACTCTGTATATATCTTCCTGCTTTAAATATGTTTCCTGTAAACAATATTGTAGAGTTCTGACTTTTCATCCAGTCTGCTAACTGCTTCCACTTTATGGGAGAGTTCATCCCATTCACAATTTATGGTTAAAATTACTATTTCTGCATTTCCTGCCATCTTATTATCCCCAGATTATGCTTTTCTTTTTCTTGCCCCTCCAATCTTCTTTGCCAGTATTAAACTTATATGCCCCACTTTTGTCACACTGCTCACCCTCCTTACGATCTTTGCCTTCCCCTTGGAATCTCTTCCCCTTTTTGTACCCTTCCCTTATTACTCTTTTCCTTTTTCCTTTTCCTCTTACCATTTTTAATGAGGTGAAAGAAAATTATTTATAAAACAAATATGTCAATTATTTTCTCTTTGTACCAGTTCTAATGAGAGTAAAATTCACACAGTGTTCCTTCCCCTCTCTAAATTCCCTCAGATATGACAAGTTTCCTTTGCCTCTTCATGGGATGTAGTTTCCCTCCTTTTATTCCCCATTTCCCCTTTTCTGACACTATCTCCTTTCCATTTCTACTTCTCTTTTTATGTGATATCAGTAAAATCAAATTATAAATGTAGTCTTTATGTATATTCATAGCAGAAATACAGTTTTCAAGAGTTCCTTTTACCTTTTTCTGCTTCTCTTGTGTCCTAAGGTTGGGGATATTTTTTTGTTTGTTTGTTTGTTTAGATCTGCTTTTTTTTCCATAGAAACAATTGGACTTCATCTGTTTCATTAAATGTCCATCTTCTTCCATGGAAGAAAATGCTCAGCTTAGCTGGGTAGTTTATTCTTGGCTGCATTCCAAGTTCTTTTGACTTTTGGAATATCAGATTCCAGGTCCTTTGATCCTTTAATGTGGAGGCAGCCAAATCTTGAGTGATCCTTATTGTGGCACCTCAGTATTTAAATTGTTTCTTTTGTTTGTTTGTTTGTTTGTTTGTTTTGGCTGCTTGTAATATTTTTTCCTTAGTCTGATAGTTCTGAAATTTGGTCACAATATTCCTTCGAGTTTTTATTTTAGGGTCTTTTTCAGAAGGTGTTCAATTAATTCTTTCAATGCCTCTTCTGATTCTATTGTGTCTATCAATGATTTTCTGATTCTATTACATCTGTGATAATTTCCTGTAATATAGTATCTAGGCTCTTTTTTTCATCATAATTTTCGGGAAGTCCAATAATCCTCAAATTATCTCTCCTAGATCTATTTTGCAGGTCTATTGTTTTTCTTTTCTTTCTTTTGTTTATTAATGGATAATTATACATTTTTTCACAATATATATGCATGAGTAATTTTTTTTTATAACATTATCCCTTGTATTCATTTTTCCAGATTTTCCCCTCCCTCTCTCTACTCCCTTCCCTAGATAACAGGCAATCTCATACATTTTACATGTGTTACAATATAACCTAGATATAATATATGAGTGTAAATCCAATTTTCTTGTTACACGCTAAGTATTGGATTCCAAAGGTATAAGTATCCTGGGTAGATAGACAGTAGTGCTAATATTTTACATTCAATTCCCAGTTTTCCTTCTCTGGGTGTAGTTGTTTCTGTCCATCATTGATCAGCTGGAAGTGATTTGGATCTTCTTTATGTTGAAGATATCCACTTCCATCAGCATATATCTTCATACAGTATTGTTGTTGAAGTGTATAGTGATCTTCTGGTTCTGCTCATTTCACTCAGAATCAATTCATGCAAGTCTCTCCAAGCCTTTCTGAATTCATCCTGCTGGTCATTTCTTACAGAGCAATAATATTCCATAGCCTTCATATACCATAATTTACCCAACCATTCTCCAATTGATGGACATCCATTCGTCTTCCAGTTTCTAGCCACTATGAAAAGAGCTGCTACAAACATTTTGGCACACACAGGTCCCTTTCCCATTTTAGTATTTCTTTGGGATATAAGCCCAGTAGTAGCACTGCTGGATCAAAGGGTATGCACAGTTTGATAACTTTTTGAGCGTAGTTCCAAATTGCTCTCCAGAATGGTTGGATTCTTTCACAACTCCACCAACAATGTATTAGTGTCCCAGTTTTCCCACATCCCCTCCAACATTCATCATTCTTTGTTCCTGTCATCTTAGCCAATCTGACAGGTGTGTAGTGATGTCTCAGAGTTGTCTTAATTTGCATTTCTCTGATCAATAGTGATTTGGAACACTCTTTCATGTGAGTGGATATAGTTTCAATTTCATTATCTGAGAATTGTCTGTTCATATGCTTTGACCATTAATCAATTGGAGAATGGTTTGATTTCGTATAAATTAGAATAAATTCTCTATATATTTTGGAAATGAGACCTTTATCAGAACCTTTAACTTTAAAAATATTTTCTCACTTTGTTCTTTCCCTTTTAATCTTGTTTGCATTAGTATTGTTTGTACAGAAACTTTTTAGTTTGGTGTAATAAAAATCTTCTATTTTGTGATCAATAATGATCTCTAGTTCTCCTCTGGTCATAAATTCCTTCCTCCTCCACAAGTCTGAGAGGTAGATTATCCTCTGTTCCTCTAATGTATTTATGATCTCATTCTTTATGCCTAAATCATGGACCCATTTTGATCTTATCTTAGTATATGGTGTTATGTGTGGATCCATATCTAATTTCTGCTATATTAATTTCCAGTTTTCCCAACAGTTTTTTTCCAAATAATGAATTTTTATCCCTAATGTTGGTATCTTTGGGTTTGTCAAAGACTAGATTGCTATAGATGTATCCTTTTTTGTCCTTTGTACCTAATCTCTTCCACTGATCGACTGGTCTATTTCTTAGCCAATACCAAATGATTTTGGACTGCTGCTCCATAATATAGCTTTAGATCAGGTACACCTAGACCACCTTCATCTGACTTTTTTTTCATTAGTTCCCTTGCAATTCTCGATCTTTTATTCTTCCATATGAATTTTGTTGTTATTTTTTCTAGGTCTTTAAAATAGTTCCTTGGGAGTCTGATTGGTATAGCACTAAATAAATAGATTAGTTTGGGGAGTATTGTTATCATTATTATATTCGCTCAGCCTATCCAAGATCACTGAATGCCTTTCCAATTATTTAAATCTGACTTTATTTTTGTGGCAAGTGTTTCGTAATTTTGGTCATATAATTCCTGACTAATGTTTTGTAGATGGATTCCCAAATAATTTATACTCTCAACATTTGTTTGGAATGGAATTTCTCTTTGTATCTCTTGCTTTTGCATTTTGTTGGTGATATATAAAAATGCTGAGGATTTATGTGGATTTTAATGTGGAGCCAGCCAGATCTTGAGTAACCCTTATTGTGGCCCCTTGATATTTGAATTGCTTTTTTCCTAGCTGCTTGCAATATTTTTTCCTTTGTCTGGCAGTTCTGCAGCTTAGCCACAATGCTCCATGGAGTTCTTTTTTTAGGGTCTTTTTCAGAAGGTGTTCAATGAATTCTTTCAATGCCTATTTTCCCTTCTGTTTCTATTATCTCTGGACATTTCTCTTTGATAATTTCCTGTAAAATAGAATCTAGGCTCTTTTTTTGATCATAGTTTTCAGGAAGTCCAATGATCCTCAGATTATCTCTCCTAGTTCTATTTTCCAGGTCTATAGATTTTCCCAGTAAGTATTTGACATTATTCTCCAGCTTTTCATTTTTTTTTTTTTTTTTGTTTGTTTGTTTTGTTTGACTGATTCTTGGGTTCTCAGTGAATCATTCATTTCTATTTGTTCTGTCCTGATTTTTAATGAGTTATTTTCTTCATTCACATTTTTTAGTTCTTTTTGTATATCCCCAATTGAGTTTTTAAATGAATTATTTTGCACTATTGAATTTTTTCTATTTCCCTATTTTTTTAGAGAGTTATTTTCTTTTTCCAATTCAGAAATCCTGCTTTCCTGAGATTTTTTATCCTTTTCTAATTCACAAATTTTGTTTGCCTGCATCTCCTGTGAATTCTTTATTTTTTCCAACTCAAATTTCAGGACATTGTTATTCTCTATCAAAGCTTCTCTTTCCTTTTCCCATTTTTCTTCAAACTCTCTTAACTTTTTAATAGTCTCTTCTAGGAGAGAGTTATGTGATTATGTGATGGGAGGCAGGTATCGTTCCCCTTTAGAATGTGATCTGCTGACTCTGTGCTGTTAACTTCCTAGGAGTTGGATACCCGTTCTTTCTCTGTGTAGAAGGAATCAATAATTCTCTTCAGCTTTTTACTCATTGTTAAAAATCTTTTTGGGGTCTGCCCTTGGGGTAAGAAGTTTATTTATTTATTTGTTTCTTTATCAGCTTCCTCCCAGACTGGATGGATGCCCGGGCTCCTGTGCCTGAGCTAGGAGAGAGTTCTGTGACAGAGTTCCCCTACCCTCTCCCCGGAAATGCCTCAGAGGTGATATGGCTGCACTGTGAGGGTTGCGCAATAAAGGACCCTGCTGTGTGTCCTAGCAACTTCCCTGAGGTTTAAGACTGAACAGTAAAAGTGACAAAAAGCCCTGCCAATGTGTCCTGTGGGGCATGGATATGAGCAGCTGAAGTGAAAAGCCTCTGCACTCAAACTGGAAGTGTCTGCCTGGAAACCAAAGTCCCTACTCCAAAGGTTCCAGTGGTCTGGGAGTTCCACTTCTCTGGGAATTCCATGGCTGCTAGAGTTCCCCAGCCTCAGGCTAAGCCTGGCCCTATATGGATTAGATGTTGCCTCAGACTGTGTCCCTGCTGTTCAAGCTCTTAACTACCCCAAGGTGTGAAGTCCCAGACAGCAGAAGGTGGATTCACAGCCGTGCTGAGATCTGTTAGGTCACTTCCGGATTGGGGTGGTTCTAGAATCTAGCTTTGAATTTTAAAGTGGCTTGATTTCTCTTCTGAACTGCTGTTTTATAAGCAGAGAAGAGCTAACAGGCTGTGTCAGATTCCTCTATCTCAGTGGCTTCTCTGATCCCAGAGTTCTCCTCAGCCAGATTGGCACAGTGTGCTAGCACCTAACCATCTGTGCTGGCCTTTTTTCTTCCTCCCCTTGCAACTGACCTTTTCTGTAGATACTCCAGATTTTCTTCAGCTGATATGTTGTGCTTCTAATGCTTGTGGTTTCTATCAGTCCAGTGTTATTTTTGAGGCTGATTTAACTAATTGGTAATGAGGGAAGAAGGGAGCTTACAAATTCTCTTATATCTTCTCCACCATCTTGACTCCGCCCCTTCCGGTCTATTTAACTTTTTTTTTTCTAATTTTTCATTTTTCTGGTTTTGCTTAACTGATTCTTGATCTCTCAATGAATCATTCATTTCTATTTGTTCAGTTCTGATTTTTAATGAGTTATTGTCTTTATTAGCTTTTTTTACTTTTTTTTTTTTTTTAATATATAAGTCCAATTGAGTTTTTAAATGAGTTGTTTTGCTATATGGAATTATTTTCCATTTCACAAAAAAACCTTAGTGAGTTATTTTCTTTGTCCAATTCACAAATCCTACTATCTTGGGAATTCTTTACCTTTTCCAATTCACATATTCTGTTTCCCGGCACTTCCTGGGAATTCTTTACCTTTTCTAATTCACATTTCAGGAACTTGGTACTCTCTTGCACAGCTTCTCTTTCCTTTCCCCATTTTTCTTCTAACTCTCTTTTGATATTTTTAATAATCTCTTCTAGGTTATGTGATGGGGGCCAGGTAGGATTCCCCTTTGGGTATTGTCTGGAGGCTGTTTGCTATTAGTCTCCTCCAGGTTGAAAACCTGCTCTCTTTCTGTATAGAAGCTATAGATTGTCCTTTTGATTTTTTTTCTTATTTTTAAAGCCTATAGGGTCTGCCTTCAGGGCAAGGAGGTTACCAGCTTTCTCTGCAAAGCAGGGATAGGTGCCAACAGGCAGCAAATAGCAATGAGGTAAGGGAGTGGTCTGGGAAAAGGTTCCCTATTGGTAGTGACTCAGGTCTGCACTGGCTGAGCTGTGGAAGTGGCCAGTGAAGAACCTCACTGTGCTGATTAGCAAGTGCCCTGAGGCTAGAGGATGGACAACAAATGTGTCACTACCCCAAGCCAAAGTCCACTGTGGGGCTGTGAGCATTATCAGCTGACCAGCCAAGAGCCCTGCACGACCTAGAAATGTCTCTGTCCAGGGAAGCACAGTTGCTCTGCAGAAGTTCCTCTGCCCCAGGCCAAGTCCCCCACACCTTGCAGATTAGAGGCTGCCCTGTAACTGCCCAGAGGAAAATTCCCAAACTGCAGAATGGGGCTGCACAATTGTGTTGTGCTCTGTGCCTAGTCACTTCCAATTTTGGGTGGGTACAGCCAGGTGCTGTTAGTCTCTGATTTTTTTTTTAGAGTACCCTCTGCCTTTGGCCTTAATTTCTCTGCTGTTCTGCTGCTTTGCAAACAAGGCAGAGGAATCAGCCTATGCCAGAGTCATCTCTGTAATTTTTCCAACCACAGAGGCCACCCCCTCCCCAAGTTCGTTCAGTTTGCTACCTCTCCTATTTCCCTGTTTGCTTTGATCTGTTCCATCCACTCAGGACAAACCTTTTCTGATGAACTTCCATATTATCTTTGTGTGGTATGTTGTACTTCTAGTCTTAGTGAATTTTGCTAGTCAAGCACTACTTTTGAAGATGAATTTAATCATGAGGGTATAAGAAGAGCTTAGAAAGTCACATGTGCCTTCTCGGCTATCTTGGCTCCACCCTGATATATACCCATTCTTTAATCCAATTCTTATATAAGGTGGAATCAAAGTCTTTATCATTCTGCTTATTTTCTTCTGAATATTCCTCAGTTCATAAATATACTTCCAAAATTGTGTTACCTAGAATTGATTTTTTTCTATTTCCAATTTTATCTTTCCAGTTACATGCAAGAAAAAAAAAACATATATATATATGTATGTATGTATGTATGTATATATTTAGTTTTGAGTTTCAAATGCTCTCCCTTTCTCTTTTCTCTCTCTTTTACTCAAGGGAGCAAGCAATTTGATATAGAGTATACATGTGAAGTCATGTAAAACATTTCTATATTAGCTAAAGCAAAGCCCTTGTCAAAGAAACAAATTAAAAACAAAAAAATAAAGTTTTAAAAAGTATGTTTTGATTGATATTCAGACTACATTAGTTCTTTTTCTGGAAATGGATAACATTTTTCGTATAAGTCTTTTGGAACTGTCTTCGATCATAGTATTGCTGAGAGTAGTTAAGTCATCATAGTTGATCCATGCACAATATTGTTGTTACTAGGTACACTACTCTCCTCATTCCAATTTTTTTGCCACCACACACATACACGCACACACACACAAACACAAAGTCACTATAAACATTTTGAATACATAAGTCCTTTTCCTTTTAAATCTCTTTTTTATATGTTAATTCCATAAAACTTGCAGTGGTATTTCTGAGTCAAAGCATATGCACAGTTTTATGGCCCTTTGGGCCATATGAATATATTATTCTAAATGAAGTCTAATGGTGATATATTAGTTCTTTCCTAGAAGTTACACATCATTAATATGGTCCCAAGATGCATTAGTTCTTTTGACCCACAATTCACAATGTTAACATGGTGAGGTAGAAATCCTCTTAAAAAGATACATGTTTGTTTGTGGTTATGGTCCATTTCAGTAGGGTCTGATTCTTCATGAACCCATTTGGCATTTTCTTCATGAAAATACTGTACTAGTTTTCCATTTTCTTTTTCAGCTCATTTTACAGATGATGTACTGAGATAAAACAATGCTAAGTGACTTGACCAGTTCACACAATTAGTGAGTTTTTGAGGCCAGATTTAAAAGTCCAGATTTAAACTAAGGACCTCCTGATTCCAGAGTCCATGCTCTATCTACTGGGCAACTTAGCTGCCTCAGCTGTCCCTGTCATGTGCTTATGAGTTTGTTGTTTATCCTTTCCAAACAACAATTTCCACTTATATCTATTGCATTCCATCATATTTAATTTAGCCCAAATGCTATAGTCTGTCAAGATCTTTCAAAATTATTACCATTACATAGAATTCCCAATCCCTCTATTTTTGTCTGCCTGCATTTTTTATTTCCTTCACAGGCTAATTGTACACTATTTCAAAGTCAGATTCTTTTTGTACAGCAAAATAACTGTTTGGACATGTATACATATATTGTATTTAACTTATACTTTAACATATTTAATAGGTATTGGTCAACCTGCCATCTGGGGGAAGAGGTGGGGGGAAGGAGGGGGAAAATTGGAACAAAAGGTTTTGCAATTGTCAATGCTGAAAAATTACCTATGCATATGTCTTGTTAATAAAGGCTATAATAAAAATTGACTTTTCAAAATCAAAATAAAAAAAAAAGAAAAGAAAAGAAAAAAGAAAAAAAAGAAATTATTATTGTTATCTAGTATATTCAATATCTTTGTGTCATCTGCATATTTAATGATCATATCCTTATCTAAATTAATAATAAAATTGTTAAATAGCAAAGAACAATCATAGAACCTTTGGGTGCTTGAGAATTCTTCTTATATTGACCTTAAAATATTAACATCTAAACAGAGAGTGTGGCCTATCAGCCAAGTCTGAATACATTTAATTGCATTATCTTCTAGTTCACCTCTAGTTCACAATTTTAAGATCATTTTCTTTGTTTCCAGGCTCTCAGTTGGACTGGTTTTGGCCCAGTTACCTTGTGCTATTAACTAACTAGGCTCTGGATTGCTTCTTTCTAACCTGATTTCCCTGGCTAAACCTATTCTCACAAAGGCAAACATAGGATTTTTTTTTCCCAAAAAAAAAGTTCTACTGCTCATTCTCAGGATTCTATAAATAAACCATTTGTGGGAGAAATCTATACCTACAGATAATAGTTCCTATTTTCACCCATAGATGATTATCATTTATGCCAATTTTGAAAAGGGATACCATTAATTTGAAGCGTTACTAACAAAGAAGGCTAAAGTAAGAATAATCATACTATTTACTCAATGGGAAGCAAAAAATAGGAATAATCAAAGCCTCAAGCCCACCTGAATTATACTTTTCCACCAATACAATGCAAATGATTCCTGGGAAGTGGGGTGGGAGAAGGAGAAAAAGGATGAACATACTGATGCATAGTGGTAAGGCACAAACTTTTGGAAAAACTGTATGCTTGAGAAAATAATGGATTTGGGCTGTCGCTATAGAAAATATTGCTCGCTATAGGCAAAAGTCTACACCAGGAGTCATCTGCTGTGCTTCTTCATTTCTTAAATTAATACTTTGTACTTCTCCTCTTCCTCCTTCTCCTTCTTCTCTGTTACTTTCAAGCCTCTGAAGTCATATTCATGTCATCTAGTAAAGCAACAACATAGATATGATGACAGACAGATTTCTTGAACTTTGCTTTGGATTGATGCCAGTTCCAATGATCTAATGATGAAGAGAGCCATCTACACCCAGAGGGAGGACTGTAGAAACTGAACATGGATCACAACATAATGTTCTCATTCTTTTTGATATTGTTCACTTGCATCATTCTATTTTCTTATTCATTTTCTTTCCTTTTTGAATTGATTTTTCATGTGCAACAATAAAACTATTTAAATATGTTTACATATATTGGATTTAACCTATATTAACATGTATAACATATGTTGGCTTGCTTGCCATCTAGGGGAGGGGGTAAGGAGGGAAAAATCTGAAACACAAGTCTATGCAAGGATCAATGCTGAAAAATTATCTGTACACACGTTTTGAAAAAAAAAAAAAGCTTTAAACAATAAAATAAATGAGACCTTTATCATCAAAAAAAAACCCCAGAAAACTTTGCTCCACTTGCCTCCTTAAATAAAAGCTGTGCTGTAATCACATAAGATCTCAGAGCAGTTACAAAGACTGTCTTTATTCAATATTCAAATGACTATAGATGGCCTCTAAACTACAAAGCAGACACATCCAACCAAATCTTCCCATGACAGAAGACTCTCCTTCCTATCAGAGCACTTCCTATCAAGAAGTAACATCAAAAGATGTTTGTGGCACCCCTTTTTGTAGTGGCAAGATATCCATCATTTAGAGAATGGCTTAATAAATTGTGGTATATGAATGTTGTGAAATATTATTGTTCTGTAAGAAACAATCAGCAGGATGATTACAAAGAGGTCTGGAGAGACTTACATGAACTGATGCTAAGTGAAGTGAGCAGAAGCAGGATATCATTGTACATGACAACAATAAAATTATACAAAGATCAATTCTGATGGATATGGTCTTTTTCATTAAGGATATGATTGATACTAGTTCCAATCATCTTGTGATGAAGAAAGACATTTAAACTCAGGGAGAGGACTGTAGGAACTGAGTGTGGATCACAATATAGCATTTTCATTCTATTTGTTTGCTTGCATTTTGTTTTCTTTCTCATTTTTTCTTTTTTTATCTGAATTTTCTTGTGCAGCATGATAATTATATAAATGTATGTGTGTGTGTATATATATATATACATATATATGTAAAATTTAATATATATTTTAACATATGTAATATATATACATATATGTAAAATTTAATATGTATTTTAACATATGTAATATATATTGGATTAATTGTCATTTAGGAGAGAAGATAGGTGAAAGGAGGGGAAATTTGGAAAAAAAGGTTTTACAAGGGTCAATGTTAAAAAAGTATCCTTGTATATATTTTGAAAATGAAAAGCTTTAATAAATTTAAAAAAGATGTAGCATTAAAGTTCTTCTTTAGTCATTTCCTAGTGTCAAAACTGGTCCCCTCCTCTGCCTACTCAGAAAGGGACAGTATATGTTCGCCATTCTTTTCTTACCTCCCAATTCAGTATCTCTTTCTAGCATTGCCTAGTTTAATCTACCCCACTTATTCTGGCTGTTAACATTTTTTCTTCTGTTGTTACCTTTTCTTGCATTGGCTTACTGGCCATTTCTCCTCATTTGGTATCTATGCACAACTTCGATTCTTTGTTTCCTTTGCTTCAAAGCAGTGACTAATGATGTAATATATTCAGTAGCTCTATCATTATGATAAAAATACCTTCATTCAAATTTCTATCAAATATAACCATAACTATTGAGTCCCACAATTCCCAAACATTATTACCTGTATTTTGTTTTTTGTCTTTTTTTATTTTTTTTATTTAATTTTTATTTTATTTTATAATTATAACTTTTTTTTTGACAGTAAATATGCATGGGTAATTTTTTACAACATTATCCCTTGTACTTACTTCTATTCAGATTTTTTCCCTTCCTCCCCCAACCCCCTCCCCAAGATGGCAGGCAGTCTTATACATGTTAAATATATTACAATATATTCTAGACACAATATATATGTGTAGAAACGAATTTCTTGTTGCACAGGAAGAATTGGATTCACAAGGTAAAAATAACAGTTTACACTCATTTCCCAGTGTTCCTTTTCTGGATGTAGCTGATTCAGTCCATCATTAATCAATTGGAATTGTATTAGCTCTTCTCTATATTGAAGATATCCACTTCCATCAGAATACATCCTCGTACAGTATCCTTGTTGACATATATAATGATCTTCTAGTTCTGCTCGTTTCACTTAGCATGAGTTGATGTAAGTCTCTCCAAGCCTATCTGCATTCATCCTGCTGGTCATTTCTTACAGAACAATAATATTCCATAACATTCATATACCATAATTTACCCAACCATTCTTAAAATTGATGGACATCCATTCATCTTCCAGATTCTAGCCACTATGAAAAGGGCTGCCACAAACATTTTGGCACATACAGGTCCCTTTCCCTTCCTTAGTATTTCCTTGGGATATAAACCCAGTAGTAGTATGGCTGGGTCAAAGGGTATGCACATTTTGATAACTTTTTGGGCATAATTCCAGATTGCTCTCCAGAATGGTTGGATTCTTTCACAACTCCACCAATAATGCATCAGTGTCCCAGTTTTCCCACAGCCCCTCCAACATTCATCGTTATTTGTTCCTGTCATCTTAGCCAATCTGACAGGTGTATAATGATATCTCACAGTTGTCTTAATTTGCATTTCTCTGATCAATAGTGATTTGGAACACTCTTTCATATGAGTGGAAATAGTTTTAATTTCATCATCTGAAAATTGTCTGTTCATATCCTTTGACCATTTATCAATTGGAGAATGGCTTGATTTCTTATAAATTAAAGTCAATTCTTTGTATATTTTGGAGATGAGGCCTTTATCAGAACCTTTAACTGTAAAAATGTTTTCCCAATTTGTTACTTCCCTTCTAATCTTGTTTGCATTAGTTTTGTTTGTGCAGAAACTTTTTAATTTGGTGTAATCAAAATGTTCTATTTTGTGATCAATAATGGTCTCTAGTTCTCCCTTGGACACAAATTCCTTCCTCCTCCACAAGTCTGAGAGGTAAACCATCCCTAGATGGCCCTCTCTTTCTCTATTTTATGCAAGTAGGCCTGTAGAGATATAAAACTTCCCCTTATTACTGCCTTGGCTGTATCCCACATATTTTGGTATGATGTCTCATTATTGTCATTTTCTTGGGTGAAGTTATTATGTCTATGATTTGCTGTTTTACCCAATCATTCTTTAGTATAAGATTATTTAGTTTCCAATTATTTTTTGGTTTATTTTCCCCTGGCTTTTTATTAAATGTAATTTTGATTGCATTATGGTCTGAAAAGGATGCATTTACTATTTCTGCCTTACTGCATTTGATTTTGAGGTTTTTATGCTCTAGTATATGATCAATTTTTGTATAGGTTCCATGAACTGCTGAGAAAAAAGTATACTCCTTTCTGTCTACATTTAGCTTTCGCCAAAAGATCTATCATATCAAACTTTTCTAGTATTCTATTTAGCTCTTTGACTTCTGTCTTATTTATTTTGTGGTTTGATTTATCTAATTCTGAGAGTGCAAGGTTGAGATCTCCCACTATTATAGTTTTGCTATCTATTTCCTCTTGCAGCTCTCTTAATTTCTCTTTTAAGAATTTAAATGCTGGGGGGGCGGAGCCAAGATGGCGGAGAAGAAACACACGACTCTGTGAACGTCCTTACAACCTCACAACCAATTAGATAAATCAGCCTCAGAAATAGCGCTGGACTAATAGATACCACAAGGACTGGAAGCACTACTTACCAGCTGAAGAGAATCAGGAGTTTCAACAGAAAAGGTCAGTTCCCAGGGGAGGAAGAAGAGAGGCCAGCACAGACGGCTGGGTGCTAGCATACTGCGCCGATTGCACTGGGAAGGGCTCTGGGATCAGAGAAGCCACTGAGACAGAAGAATCTGGCACAGGCTATTAGCTCTTCTCTGCTTATAATATAGCAGTTCATAAGAGAAATCTAAACTACTTTAAAAAATTCAGATAGATTAGATTTTCCCTGGATCCTGGGGGTGACTCAGCAGATCTTGGCACCAGGGGGTGTGGCCTAAACTCCCACCTGAGACTAGTTAAAGAGTTTGACAAGTAGGCGGATACGGCCCAAGGCAACACACACTGCTTAGCTTAGCTGGAGGGTGTGGAACTCAGCTCCAGGGAGTCCCAGAGAAGAGGAACCTTTGAACTAGGGACCACGGTTTCTGGCAGACACTTCCAGGTTGAGCGCAGGGGCTTTTCACATCACCTGCTGCAGACATCCACACCCCACTGGGAAGCATAGGCTGGGCTTTGTTCCTTCTTTACAGTTCAATCTCAAACCTCAGTGAAGCAGCTAGAACACAACGCCCTCAAGGCACAGCAGTGCTAGTCACCTCTGAGGCAATTCCAGGGAGGGGTTGGGAAACTCTCTCCCAGAGCTCTATCTTAGCTAAGGTGCAAGAGCCGCTGCATCCATCTGGTCTGGGAGGAAGCTGGTAAAGAAGTAAATAAAGAATTTCCTACCCCAGGGACAGACCCCAAAAGATTTTTTAAGTATGAACAAAAAAAAACAGAAAAACCATAGATTCCTTCTATACAGAGAAAGAGCAGGTATCCAACCCCAAGGAAGTTAACAGCAGAGAGTCAGCAGATAACAGCCGAAAGGGGAACGATTCCTGCCCCCCATCACATAACTCTCTCCTAGAAGAATCTCTTAAAAAATTAAGGGAGTTTGAAGAAAAATGGGGAAAGGAAAGGGAAGCTATGATAGAGAATAACAACGTCCTGAAATTGGAGTTGGAAAAAATAAAGAATTCACAGGAGATGCAGGGAAACAAAATTTATGAATTAGAAAAGGTTAAAAAATCACAGGAAAGTAGGATTTCTGAATTGGAAAAGATAAAAAAGTCTCAAGAAAATAGAATTTCTGAATTGGAAAAAGAAAATAATTCTCAAAAAAATAATTAGGGAAATGGAAAAAAACTCAATAGAGCAAAATAATTCATTTAAAAACGAAATTGGGCATTTACAAAAAGAACTAAGAACTGTGAAAGAAGAAAATAACTCCTTAAAAGTCAGGATGGAACAAATAGAAATGAATGATTCACAGAGAACCCAAGAATCAGTCAAACAAAACAAAAAAAATGAGAAGCTGGAGAACAACGTCAAATACTTACTGGGAAAATCTATAGACCTGGAAAATAGATCTAGGAGAGATAATCTGCGGATCATTGGACTTCCAGAAAACTATGACCAAAAAAAGAGCCTAGATTCTATTTTACAGGAAATTATCAAAGAGAACTGTCCAGAGATAATAGAAACAGAAGGGAAAGTAGATGTGGAAAGAATTCATCGAACTCCTTCTGAAATAGACCCTAAAAAAAGAACACCACGGAATATAGTGGCTAAGCTGCAGAATTACCACACAAAGGAGAAAATCCTGCAAGCAGCTAGAAAAAAACAATTTAAATACCAAGGTGCCACAATAAGGGTCACCCAAGATCTGGCTGCCTCCACATTAAAAGATAGAAGGGCCTGGAACCTGATATTCCGTAAGGCAAAAGATCAAGGACTGCAACCAAGAATGAACTACCCAGCTAAGTTTAGCATCTTTTTCCATGGAAGAAGATGGTCATTCAATGAAACAGAGGAATTCTATATGTTTCTAAGAAAAAAACCAGACTTAAACAAAAAATTTGATCTACATCCACAAGACTGAAGAGAAACAGAAAAAGGTACACAGAACCCTTGAGAACTGTAACTCTGGTGTGGGCATATAAAAAGTACTCAAGGATAATTTGATTTTACTGATATAAAAGAAAAAAAGGGGGGTGTAGTAAAGGGAAGGAGGTCGGTTCAGAAAAAGGGGAAGGAATGATAAAAAGAGGGAAACTACATACCATGAAGAGGCATACAAAATACACCATATCTGAGGGAATTTAGTAAAGGGGAGAATCATTGTGTGAATCTTACTCTCATCAGGAGAGGCTCAAAGAGTGAATAATTAACATATTTGTTTTTCAGAGAATTTTCTCTCACCTCATTAAAAGGGGGGAGAGGAAAAAGGGAAAAGGAAAAGGAGAATAAGTGAAGGGACTTGGAGGGAGGGGGGAGGGATACTAAAAAAAATCAGAACCCTACAATATGTTGTCTGCAGGAAACACACTTAAAGCAGGGAGATACATACAGAGTAAAGGTAAAAGGTTGGAGCAGAATCTATTATGCTTCAAGTAAAGCCAAAAAAGCAGGGGTAGCTATCCTTATCTCAGATCAAGCAAAAGCAGAAGTTGATCTAATTAAAAGAGATAAGGAAGGAAACTATATACTGCTGAAAGGTAGCATAAATAATGAAGCCATATCGATACTAAACATATATGCACCAAGTGGTATAGCATCTAACTTTCTAAAGGAAAAGTTAAGAGAGTTGCAAGAAGAAATAGACAGTAAAACTTTAATAGTGGGAGATCTCAACCTTGCACTCTCAGATTTAGACAAATCAAACCACAAAACAAACAAGAAAGAAATTAAAAAAGTAAATAGAACATTAGAAAAACTAGGTATGATAGACCTTTGGAGAAAACTGAATGGCAATAGAAAGGAATATACTTTCTTCTCAGCAGTTCATGGATCCTATACAAAAATTGACCATTTATTAGGACATAAAGATCTCAAAATTAAATGTAGGAAGAGCCAACTCACTTCCAGTTGATCAATGATGGACAGAGGTAGCTACACCCAGAGAAGAAACACTGGGAAGAGAATGTAAATTGTTAGCACTAATATCTGTCTGCCCAGGTTACATGTACCTTCGGAATCTAATGCTTATTGTGCAAGAAGAAAATGATATTTACACACATGTATTGTATCTAGGTTATATTGTAACACATGTAAAATGTATGGGATTGCCTGTCATTGGGGGGAGGGAGTAGAGGGGGGGTAGGATAATTTGGAAAAAGGAATACAAGGGATAATATTATAAAAAATATATATATAATAAAAATTATTAAAAAAAAAAAGAATTTAAATGCTGCACCATTTGGTGCATATATGTTTAATATTGATACTCCTTCATTATTAATGCTGCCCTTTAGCAGGATATAATGCCCTTCTTTATCTCTTTTAATTAGATCAATTTTTGTTTTTCCTTGATCTGAGATGAGGATGGCTACTCCTGCTTTTTTGGTTTTGCCTGAAGCACAATAGATTCTGCTCCACCCTTTCACTTTTAGTTTGAATGTCTCACCCTTTTTCAGGTGTGTTTCCTGTAAACAACATATAGTAGGATTCTGACTTTTAATCCAGTATTCTAACTGCTTCCTCCTTATGAGGCAGTTTGCCCCATTCACATTTATGGTTAGAAAGACTAATTATATATTGCTTGCCATCCTATTAACCCCTGCTTATGCTTTTCTCCTTTTCTTCCCTCTTAACCCCCTACCCAGTATTAAACTTGTGAACACCACTTGCTTTTCACAGCCCTCCCCTTTTAGGATCTCTCCCCTACCTTAAAGTTCCTCCCCTTATTTTACCCCTTTTCCTCGAAATTTCTGTATTTCCTTCCCCTTAGCTTACTCCTTCCCTTACACTTTTCAATGAAGTGGAAGAAGTTTCACCATAAATCGAATATGTCTATTGATACATACTATGTTCATCTCCCTCCTTTCTTTCTCTCAGATATAATAGGTTACCTTTGCCTCTTCATGAGATGTAGTACCACCACTTTACACTTTTTATGATCTAATTTCCTTTCCACCTCTAGTTTCTAAGACAAATTGTACATATGTCCTTTACAATTTTTTTTTTTTTTGCAGAAGTATAGTTCTCAAGATTTATTTTTACCTTTTTAGAAATCTCTTGAGTTCTGTATTTGAAGATCAAACCTTTTATTTAGGTCTGGTTTTTTCATCAAAAATAGATGGAATTCATTTATTTCGTTAAATGTCCATCTTCTTCCCTGGAAAATGATGCTCATTCTTGCTGGGTAAGTTATTCTTGGCTGCATACCAAGTTCCTTCACCTTTCAGAATATCATGTTCCAGGCCCTTCGTTCTTTTAATGTGGACGCTGCTAGATCCTGGGTTATCCTTATTGTGGATCCTCTATATCTGAATTGCTTTTTTCTAGCAGCTTACAATATCTTTTCCTTTGTCTGATGGTTCTTGAACTTGGCCACTATATTTCTTGGCGTTTTGATTTTAGGATCCCTTTCAGTAGGTGATTGATGATTTTTTTCAATGTCTATTTTACACTCTGTTTGCAGAACGTTTGGGCAGTTCTCTTTGATAATTTCCTCGAAAATGGTGTCCAAGCTCTTTTTTTCCTCACATTTTTCAGGGAGTGCGATTATTCTCAAATTGTCTCTCCTGGATCTGTTTTCCAGGTCTGTTGTCTTTCCAGTAAGGTACTTGACATTCTTTTCAATTGTTTCATTTCTCTGGTTTTGCTTGACTACCTCTTGATTTCTCCTTGAGTCATTCATTTCTACTTGTTCCAGTCTAATTTTCAATGATGTATTTTCTTCACTCACTTTTTTTATATCTCTTTGTAATTGTCCAATTGAGTTTTTATCTTCTATAGAATTTTTTTCCATTTTATCCATTTTATTTTTTAAAGAGCTGTTTTCTTTTTCCAGCTCACTAATCCTGTTTTCCTTGGAGTTGTTTACCTTTTCCAGCTCACTAATCTTGTTTCTCAATGATTTGTTTTCTTTATCTACTCTGTCTTTGAATGCATGGGATGACTTCTCCAGGCTCTCTTGCCAAGCTTCCCTTTCCTTTTCCCATTTCTCTTCTAGCTCTCTTATGAGAGCCTTTTTGATTTCCTCTATGAGATTCTTTTGTATTGAGGAGCAGCTCATATCCCTCTTAGGGGATTCCTCTGGGGACAGTCTGTTTTTAGTCTCCTCAGTGTTTAAAGTCTATTCTCTCTCCATTCAGAAGCTGTCAATGGTTAGAGCCCTTTTGAATTTTTTGTTCATTTTGTCAGAGTAGGAATTGAAGAAAACAAATTGACAAGAGAAACAATTGGTCTGTTTTGTGGGGGATGCGGCTGGATTGTATTAATGGGCTTCCTCTACAGACTGGGGGTAGGGCAGCAGAGAGCCACTAACAGTGGTGACTGTACTGAGTCTGCACTCTGAGGCTCTGAGAAAGCACTGAGTCAGTCCAGGTGGGGGTTGGGGGTTGCCATGTTCTGAGAGATGCTAGCTTTCCAGGGTTTTAATCTTCACCTCCCGTGTTTACACTCTCTTCGCTGCTCCTGGCTTGCTGCCAAGACGGAGCATCCACACTGGGGGAAAAGTCTTTTCGCAGAAACAGCACAGATCATACCCCTCCCCCTCTTGTCTGAGTTGTGTGAGCTGCCTGTCTTGCTCTGGCTGCCTGCCCTCAGTCTGTGCCCAGTCTGATTGACCCTCCCCCGAGCAAACACAGACCTTTTCTGGCGACTTTCAAGGATGTCTTCTCTTGGTGATTATTTGTGGATTTCTTTCTGGGTCAAGCATTAAGTCTGAGGCTTGTCATGAAGTAAGTTCTGAGAGAAAATGAGGAGCTCAAGCAGCTGTCTGCCTCCAAGCCGCCATCTTGGCTGGAAGTCCCTCCCTGTATTTTCCTAAAACAAATTTCAAAGTATTAAAAACAATCATGCCCAATAGATTGTAAGCTCCTTGAGGGCAGGGGCTATTTTTTTGCCTCTTTTTATATCCCTAGGAAATAACACAATATCTGACACATAGTAAAAGCTATGTAATTATCTCCTTCCCTTCTTTTCCTATCCCTTTGTGTCTTTGCTCACATTGGTGATCCTGTATTGAATGTGTTTTCTTCTCTTCTGTGTTTATAGAACTATTACTCATCCTTTAAAACCTGACTCAAATAATGTGTTTTCTGGAAAACTCTTCTGAACAAAATCAATTTTATCTATAGCAATCTTTCCTGTCTGAATTCACATTTCACATTTTTGCCTCTATTTGACCCATATTCTTTTATTATATTATATCATATTTCTATATAGAGAAGCATGTAGCATATCATATAGTATTAAATTGTCATATTATTTTATATATTAGACTACAATAGTAAAATATGATATATATATATATATTTATATATTATATAATTAATAATACTTGTTTATATCATTTCCATACTAAATCATATATTCTGTGAAACAGGTGCTATTCTCTATTTCAAGTATACATTTCTTCTCATGCCTTGAACAGTGCTTTATACAAAGCAAATATTTATTAACTATCTGGTGAATTGCAATTAAATAGTAAAAAATAATTAAATCATCTGGGCACCTGGAGCTTTGAATATATTTCAGAATTTATTTATCTTTAACAAAAAACTTGAAATTTGAAAAGCTATATAATTAAAATCTGCTAGTTTTTATCTGTGAAAGTTACGTTGATTTGAATAGCATACACATTGCTAAAAAACAAAAACCCTTTTATTTATTTAGATAAAGTATTGTTGATCCTGCCTCAGGATCTACCTTCTAATGAGAGTGATCTCTATGGCTCATTATTTTTTTAAATAAAATTGAAACATTTTAGAACTTTCACCTTTTGATGAATCACTAGTTACACATTTTGACTTTTGATTTTAGGGTTCTCAATTTTAAGATGAGATTTATAGTGGATTTCCTATACATTCAAAATATAATTACCTTGATTTTCTGGATGAAATCATAGTAAATAGGAGGGTCAGCTTATTCAGAAGTGTTTCCAGTTAGTGATTTTTAAAAGGCAACACTATCTTTCCAAATCCTGACATTTGAGAAAAGCAAATCTGGACGAAAAGAAAGCAATATGTATATATAAATTCAAAAAGAGCCCTGTCTCTTTCAGGCAGTTAGTGAAAGTGAAAAAATTCAATCTAATATCTGAAACTCCAAATGCTAGGTGAATGCCTAAAGCTGGGAAGAAGAAAAAAAATCTAGATTTCATAGACTTTTAATTTTTTTTTGCTCAGTTATTTAGTACAGCACGAACTACAGATGGCACATAGAGTTCTTTGTAAAAGTACACATTTGACACAGTCAGAATTCAAGATTATTTTCTGTGTGATTTTAATCAGTAAAACAGCAGTAAGTCTCCATATTATCAAATTAGGTTGGGCTTAGGTAGTTTCTAAAGTGATGGTTAGTAGCACATAGATAAGCAAAGTGCTGAAAATAAATTACTTTGTGGCCTGAAAATTTTTATGTTAATTTTCACTCTTTACAGGTGTTATACATTGGTGTCTTTGGCCCTTTTGATACAAGTAATTAAATAATTAAATGAATCTCACATCAGTATAAAATGCTATTTCACTAAGCCTTCAGGGGACATGCTTGTAGCAGGTGTTTGGATGGTGCCTAAACAATTATTTTTTTCTATATATTCATAGTGGTTGTCCCTAGAACTAGAATTCAAAAATTTTCTGGATTCCAAAGCACATTTGATTTTTTTAAAATCAACAGTTAGAAAAAGCAGACAGTAAAATGTCATGGGCAGGCGATGAAAGAGTGGGGGGTGGAGACTCTATATTTAGAAGTAGATGGCCTACATTCAAACTCTGATTCTGCCTCCAACTAGCTGTTTAGGATAATCACAATTTCTCTGAGTCTCAGTTTCCACATTTAGACAACCATACAAATACACAAATTATCTACTTCAAATATGTTGCTTTGAGGAAAATTAATTAAACCTTAATGTGTTATGAAACTTATTTAACCTTATTTAAAGTCATTAAAGGTGTTGTTTTAAGAAGAGATCCAAAAAGTTTTTTTTTTAATTTCATTAATCAGAGATTAATTCAATTATTTTTATTCTATCCAAGTGCAATAATCATTGGAAAGAAGTTTGACAGAGGGAAAAGAGAAGAGAGGGAGGGAGCTAGCTAATCATGAAGCAAGTTTGAGTGAACATGAATGGAGAGCTTATGATACAGGTAATGTCAAGAAATATAAAAGCCCTCTACCAGCTTAGATAGATTCCTCTTTGGAAGATTTATAGGAAATTGTAGAAAAGAGTTGTATGGGATGACTAGATGTGAATGGATTGTGACCTGTATCACTGAAAGGAGTAACAAGACCTATGTGATCAAAATGGATTTGAATTTATCTTCCAGTTAGTCCATTTCAATTCTTTATCATGAAGTAGAAGTAAACTGATGTTCTCACAGGCTATTTCAACAGAATAGAAGTTATCACATTCAATATAATTTAAAATAGGTTAGCTAAATAATTCCTGATACACATGTACACATATGCACATGTTTTATATACATATACATATATATGTATATGTGTGTATACATGTATGTATATACATGTATACATACATATATACACGCAAATAATTGTGTATTCATATAGATACGCACGTATCTTTAATCCAAAGTCTAGCATAGGTAATTTCAGAGAAGGTTATTGGCACAAGACTATATTAAATACTTGGTGATGAACTTCCTTGGCCACAGTCATTTCACTAGTAGAATTTTATTTATGAAGATAGTTTTACAGAGGACCTACAAAGTTTGTTATTCCTGAAAACTTTATTCAGCAATTGGTTGATCTGGTAATGAACCAATTCCTATTTGGTTAGGCAATAAACAGACAATAAACAGATCTATCAATGGATACACATTCCATTTAAAATTTAATCCTTGATTAAATCATCTGAAACTAATGAATACATTGAAAGAAGTAATTCTTCTAAATCAATTGCAAAGAGTTGGAAATTACCTCTAAGATGTCCTTCCATAGAGAGGTATTATTCAGAATATCCATTTTAAAATTCAAAATTCGGGTTATTGCTGCTAGAATTTGAAGCCTTAATTTGAAACAGAACTATATGTTTAAATTATAATAAAAAGAAGAAGAGCTTAAAATTCTACATATTACTAATAGAAAATAGTTAATTTTAATATAAAAGGAGAACATAGATTTTTATCACTATTTTAAATAAGGTTTTCAAAATAGTTAAAAGATTATCCCTTATTTCTTTCAAAGTAAAAATAGGTTATACAAATTTATTTATGTGATTTTTAATGTTAAGTATATCATACTTCCAAAATAAAAGAAAATGGACATGGAGAGTTGAAATGATTATCTGAATAATTTAGGATTAAAAAACAAAATACTCATTGAAGTAAAAAAAAAAAAAAGATGAAAAGGATTTCCAGAATTAGGTGAGATAAGTGAAAAGTATTTAGACTAGAATGAAGAAGGTGAAGTAGGAGAGGGACTTTTCTAAAATCATATCATGCTACATTGTTGGTGGAATTGTGAATACATCCAGCCATTCTGGAGAGCAATTTGGAACTATGCTCAAAAAGTTATCAAACTGTACATACCCTTAGACTCAGCAGTGTTACTACTGGGCTTATATCCCAAAGAGATCTTAAAGAAGGGAAAGGAATGTCTGTGGCAGCCCTCTTTATAGTGGCCAGAAACTGGAAACCATGTGGATGCCCATCAATTGGAGAATGTCTGAATAAATTGTGGTATATGAATATTATGGAATATTATTGTTCTGTAAGAAATGATCAACAGGATGATTTTAGAAAGGCCTGGAGAGACTTACATGAACTGATGCTGAATGAAATGAGTAGGATCAGGAGATCTTTGTATACTTCAACAACAATGCTATATGTTGATCAATTCTGATGCATGTGGCCATTTTCAACAGTGAGATGAACCAAATCAGTTCCAATAGAGCAGGAATGAACTGAACCAGCTACACCCAGCAAAAGAACTCTGGGAGATGACTATGAAACACTACATAGAATTCCCAATCCCTCTATTTTTGTCCGCCTGCATTTTTTATTTCTTTCAGAGGCTAATTGTACACTATTTCAAAGTCCTATTCTTTTTGTACAGCAAAACAACTGTTTGGACATGTATACATATATTGTATTTAATTTATACTTTAACATATTGAACATGCATTGGTCAACCTGCCATCTGGAAGGGGGGAAGGAGGGGAAAAATTAGAACAAAAGGTTTGGTAATTGTCAATGTTGTAAAATTACCCATGCATAAATAAAAACTATTAAAAAATAAAAATAAAATCATATCATATAACTATTTACTACATTGACTACTCAAAGTATCCCTTGGATTTTTAACTAAGTAATATCCATGTGTGAATCTCTCTGTTTCTGTCTCTGTGTCTGTCTCTCAGTTTCTTTCCCTCTTTGTCTCTCTATTTCTCTCTGTATGCATGCATGTGTGTATGTATATGTACGCATGTATTGTACATTTAAAGATATGTATCTACATAAATGTATGTATACATATAAAGAGAGATATCACTTATTTGAAAAGGTCATATGCTACAAAAGATCCTTTGAGTAGTCAGTTTAGTACATAGTTCATGATATGATTTTATATGTGACAGAAAATTTGTTTGATAAGTTCTTCTACATCCTAGATCAGTATACTCTATATATGTACATATATGTATAAACATCTTTGACTAACATTTAAATCACAATTGTTTTGGTAAACAATACTGGATCTTGTCATCAAAAATATCTTTTGTTGAATATGATGTAATTTATTTTGTTTTTGTAATGTTTAGTTTTACTTAAAATTGAGTAAATAGGTGGTTTTATGGAATATACTGTGAACATAGATTAACAGCTTCACTTTCAGTCATTGTCAATGCCCTTTAATTGACAAGTTTGTCTTTTCCAAAGTGCCTGAGGATTAAGCTAACTTGCATGCTAATTTTCATAATTTAAAAAGTGATAATAACATCCACATTTGCTTTCATTCTTGTCTTAAGAGATGAATATAAATTGCTTTTTATTTATGTTTATTATCAGACATAAAAGGCTGTACTTGATCATCTTCCCCCCTTTCCTGCAGTCACAGAGATGGAAAAACAGCATAAAACATTTTCAATCTCCACAGGCCACATTAAATTGTCAAATGACCTAGAGGTAAAATAGCCTCTGTACCATTACTAACCCCAAGGAGTCAGGTTGTTGTTTTTTTTTTTTTTTCCTTTTAGTATAATAAACTAATAGAGTTTTACTTTTCTTATTTAGAGTAATACATAATGAAATGCACATTGATGCCATGTAAACCTTCATCCCATTGATATTTTCTTTTTCAGGACCCCTTAAGATCGACAAGTGATTCTACGTATTCATTTCATTTCTAGTTTGTAATCACAGGGTTTTCATTTATTAACCAACAAAAGGTCTCAGCCAAAACACTACCTGTTTGGGCTCTAGTGGCTCAGAGGATTGGTTTTTAATTTTTTGTTGTTTATTTTTAGACGGTAGAAGAGGCCATTAGTTGTCTCATTTCTTATTTCAACTTAATCACTGAATGAGCTTTGCCTCCTCAGATTTGGTTCAAAGAGAGAATATCAGATATATTTAGCTCATAGAGAAAATTGTATTGCCTTATAGGGAATTAGGAGAGGAAAGGAGAAAGGAAAGGGAGAGGATAATATAAGGGAGAACAGAAATACAAGGAGAAAGGGATAAGAAAGGGAAGGGCCTGTAAAAGGAGAGGGATGTTTGGGGAGGAGGGTAACAAGCAAAACACTAGGAGGAGAGAAAGAGATAAAGTAAAGAAAAAAGTATAATTTGGGGAAAATAAGATGGCAGGAACTACAGATAATTTTAATATGAAGATGAATGGAATGACATCCCTTAAAATGGAAGTGGATAGAAACTGGATTAAAATCCAGAATCCTACACTATATTGTTTACAAGAAAGGCATTTAAATAACGGTCGATAGTATAAAATATTTGGGAATATATCTACCAAAGGGAAGTCAGGAAGTATATGAGCAAAATTACAAAACACTTGCCACAAAAATAAAGTCAGATTTAAATAACTAGAAAGACATTAAGTGCTCTTGGATAGGCCAAGCAAATATAATCAAGATGATAATACTCCCTAAACTAATCTATTTATTTAGTGCTATACCAATCAGATTCCCAAGAAACTATTTTAATGACCTAGAAAAAATAACAACAAAATTCATATGGAAGAACAAAAGGTTGAGAATTTCAAGGGTCGTAATGAAAAAAAAAAATCAAATGAAGGTGGCCTAGCTGTACCTGATTTACAACTATATTATAAAGCAGCAGTCACCAAAACCATTTGGTATTGGCTAAGAAATAGACTAGTTGATCAGTGGAATAGGTTAGTTTCACAGGGCAAGATAGTAAATAAAAATAGCAATCTAGTGTTTGACAAACCCAAAGATCCCAACTTTTGGGATAAGAATTCATTATCTGACAAAAACTGCTGGGAAAACTGAAAATTAGTATGGCAGAAAGTAGGCATGGACCCACACTTAACATCACATACTAAGATAAGATCAAAAATGGGTCCATGATTTAGGCATAAAGAATGAGATCATAAATAAATTAGAGGAACATAGGATAGTTTACCTCTCAGACTTGTGGAGGAGGAAGGAATTTGTGACCAAAGTAGAACTAGAAATCATTATTGATCACAAAATAGACATTTTTGATTACATCAAATTAAAAAGTTTTTGTACAAACAAAACTAATGCAAAGAAGATTAGAAGGGAAGTAACAAATTGGGAAAACATTTTTACAATTAAAGGTTCTGATAAAGGCCTCATCTCGAAAATATACAGAGAATTGACTCTAATTTATAAGAAATCAAACCATTCTCCAATCAAAGGATATGAACAGACAATTTTCAGATGATGAAATTAAAACTATTTCCACTCATATGAAAGAGTGTTCCAAATCACTATTGATCAGAGAAATGCAAATTAAGACAACTCTGAGATACCAGTACACACCTGTCAGATTGGCTAAGATGACAGGAACAAATAATGATGAATATTGGAGGGGATGTGGGTTGGTGGAGTTGTGAAAGAATCCAGCCATTCTGGAGAGCAATCTGGAATTATGCCCAAAAAGTTATCAAAATGTGCATACCCTTTGACCCAGCCATACTACTACTGGGTTTATATCCCAAGGAAATGCTAAAAAAGGGAAAGGGACCTGTATGTGCCAAAATGTTTGTGGCAGCCCTTTTTGTAGTGGCTAGAAACTGGAAAATGAACAGATGCCCATCAATTGGAGAATGGTTGGGTACATTATGGTATATGAATGTTTGGAATATTATTGTTCTGTAAGAAATGACTAGCAGGATGAATACAGATAGGCTTGGGGAGACTTACATCAACTGATGCTGAGTGAAATTAGTAGAACTAGGATTCATTATGCACTTCAACAATGATACTGTATGGGGATGTATTCTGATGGAAGTAGATATCTTCAACATAGAGAAGAGCTAATCCAATTCCAATTGATCAATGATGGACAGAATCAGTTACACCCAGAAAAGGAACACTGGGAAATGAGTGTAAACTGTTAGCATATTTTGTTTTTCTCCCTAGGTTATTTTTACCTTCTAAATCCAATTCTTCCTTTGCAACTACAACAACAACACAATTTGGTTCTGCACATACATATTGTACCTAGGATATACTATAACATATTTAATATGTATGGGAATGCCTGTCATCTAGGGGAAGAGGTGGAGGGAAGGAGGGGAAAAATTCAGAACAGAAGGGAGTACAAGGGATAATGTTGTAAAAAATTACCTATGCATATGCACTGTCAAAAATGTTATAATTATAAAATTAATAAAAAAAAAAACAAGAAATGCATTTAAAATAGAGTTGTACATACAGAGTAAAAGTAAAAGGCTGGAGCAGAATTTATTATGCGTCAGCTGAAGTTAAAAAAAAAAAAAAAAACAGGGTTAGTGATCCTGATCTTAGCTCAAGCAAAAGCAAAAACAGATCCAAATAATAGAGATAAGGAAGGAAACTATATTTTGCTAAAGGATACCATAAATAAATGAAGTAAATCAATATTAACATAAATGCACCAAGTCATATAGCATCCAAATTCCTAGAGGAGAAGTAAAGAGAGCTGCAAGAAGAATTAGACATGGAAGCTATACTAGTGGGAGATCTCAGCCTTGCTCCCTCACAACTAGATAAACTAAATCACAAAATAATATAAACTAAGTTATGGAGGTAAATAGAATTTTAGAAAACTTGGATATGATAAGTCTTTGGAGAAAATTGAATAGAAATAGAAAAGTTATACTTTTTTTTGTTGGTGGTACATGGAACCCTACACAAAAATTGATCATGAATTAGGGAATAAAAACCTTAAAATCAAATGTAGAAGAGCAGAAATAGTAAATGCATCTTTTGCAGATCATGATGCAATAAAAATTACATGTAATGAAAGGCCAGGGAAAAATAAACCAAAAAATTAACTAGGAATTAAATAATCTAATCCTAAAGAATGAGTGGGTAAAACAACAAATCACTAATACAATTGAAAGTTTCACCCAAGAGAATGACAATAATAAGACAATATACCAAAATTTATGAAATGCAGCCAAAGAAGTTCTTAGAAGTTTCATATCTCTAGATGCTTAACTTGCATAAAATAGAAATAGAGAAGATCAATGATGGGCATACAACTAAAAATTTTAACAAATTAAAAGCCCTCAATTAAATACCAAATTTGAAATTCTGAAAATAAATGGGAAGAGTAATAAAATTGAGAGTAAGAAAGTTATTAAATTAAACAAAACTAAGAACTGGCTTTATGAAAAAAAAAAACAAAATAAATAAAATTTTAGTTAATATTTGATCAGAAAAAAGGAAAGAAGAAAATCAAGTTGTTAGTATCAAAAATGAAAAAGATAAAATTTCCACTAATGAAGTGGAAATCAGAGCAATTATTAGAAGCTATTTTTCCCAACTTTGTGACAATAAATCTGATAAAATAAATGAAATGGAGAAATACTACAAAAATATAGTTTTCTCAGATTAACATAGGAGGAAATAAATTAGTTAAATAGTTCCATTTAAAAAAATGGAACAAACTATTAATCAACTCCCTAAGAAAAAAAATCTTCTGGGTTAGATGGATTTATATTTGAATTCTACCAAACATTTAAAGAACAATTAATTCCAAAACTATGAAAACTATTTGGAAAAATAGGGAAAGAAAGATTCCTACCAAATTCTTTTTATGACACAGATATAGTGCTAATATCTAAACCAGATAGAGTCAAAACAGAGAAAGAAAATTATAGACCAATTTCCCTAATGAATATTGATGCCAAAATCTAAATAAAATATTGGCAAAGAAATTACAGCATGACCAAGTAGGATTTATACCAGGAAGGCAGGGCTGATTCAATATTAGGAAAACTATTAGCATAATTGACTATATATAATAACCAATACTAATGACAATCATATAATTGTTTCAATATATGCAGAAAAAATATTTGATGAAATCCAAAATCCATCCCTATTAAAAAAAAACAAAACAAAACCCACTAGAGAGTATAGGAATAAATGTAGGATTGACTTAAATTCATATGAATATAATCCATTGATAAATGGTCAAAGGTATGAACAGACAATTTTCAGATGAATAATTAAAACCATTTGTAGTCATATGAACAAAATTCTCTAAATAGCTATTGACCAGAGAAATGTCAATTAAGACAATTCTGAGATATCATTACACACCTCTCAGCTTGGCTGAGATGATAGGAAAAAGCAAAGACGAATGTTGAAGGGGGTATGGGAAACCTGGGACACTAATACATTAATAGTGGAGTTGTGAACTGATTCAACCATTCTAGAGAATAATTTGGAACTATGCTCACAGGGCTATTAAGGTTTGCATACCCTTTGATTCATCAGTGTCTCTACTGGGTCTGTATCCCAAATAAAAATGGGAAAAGGGCCACATATGCAAAAATGTTTGTAGCTGTCCTTTTTGTAGTGGCAAGGAACTAAAAACTGAGTGGATACTCACTCCTCAGTTAGGGAAAGTTATGTATATGAACGTTATGGAATATTATTGTTCTATGAGAAACAATCAGCAAGGTGATTTCAGAGAGACCTGGAGAGACTTACATGACCTGATGTTAACTGAAATTAGCAGACTTAAGAGAACATTATACTCAGAAACAGCAAGATTAAATGATGATCAATTCTGATAGATGTGGCTCTTTTCAACAGTTAAATGATTTAATGGTCTTGTGATGAAAAGAATCATCTATCTTCACTCAGAAAGAGAACTTTGGGGATTGATCACAACATAGTATTTTCAGTTTTTTGTTATTATTTGACTGAATTTAGTTTCTCAGCTTTCCCTTTTTGATATGATTTTTCTTGTGCAGCATAATAATTGTGGAAATATGTGTAGAATTGCACATGTTTAACACATATTGTATTACTTGCTATTTAAAGGACATGATAGGGGGAAAGGAGGGAAAAATTAAACTCAAGATTTTGCAAAGTTTCAGTTAAAAAAAAAGAAAGAAAGAAATGAGAATGGAGGACAATCAACACCGGCAACGACAGCTACAGATAAATAACAGGTTTGCTCTTCAAATTTGTAAGGATAATGAGGAATGTATGTAATATGAGTTATAGAACTGGAAGCCATGTTATATAGATGTGAAAATTTAAACCCAAGATATTAAGTGACTTGCACAATATAACTCGGGTAAGGAATTAGAGACAGGATTCAAATTCAAGTCTGAAAACAATACCATATTTATTCCAGTTATAACATATGGAATCTCCACATGTAGCAAAGGAATGAAAGTTACAAGGTCATCCCATATAAGGATTGCTTAAAGGAGCTGGGTAATGTTTACTCTAGAGAAATAAAGACTTAGTTGGGGAAGGGAATTATAATTGTCTTTATTTACTTCACGTATTATTACTTTGGAAATAGTCTATCTTCTACAACTTTGAATACCCAAGAATATCTATTTACTACTTTACACATATATGTTTATTAATTGATTGATAGGAACTAAAGGAATGTGTGTTGACTTCATGGTGAAAGCAGAGGCAGAACAATTCATAGGTCCAAGACTAGCTTTAAAAGTAATTCTAGAGGAGGTTAAGTTCATAGGACAATTTATTTGGAGTTGACTAGATAGCCCAAACGATAAAGAAACTGAGGCCTGGAGAGGTGAAATGATTTGCCTATAGGCACTTAATAATTGGCAGAGTTGAGAATTGATACAAGTTCTTCTGATTCTAGATGCAATTCTCTTTTTATTGCACCATGAATCATTCCTGTCCTTTTTTTTTGAACCTCACCCTAAGTCTTCACCTAAATAGTAAATTCAATGCAATAAGAATTTATTAAGTACTTATTAAGTGCAAGATCCAATTAATGGGAAGCTCAAGATTTGTTTCTAGTGTTTGTTTGTTTTTTTTCCTATCCTAGCAGGAATAATCAGATGAAGTAAAATTCTTTTTCCAAGTAATAATACTTGAAATAAATAAAGACAATCATAATTCCCTTCCCCACCTAAGTCTTTAGTTCTCTAGATTAAACATTACCCAGCTCCTTTAAGCAGTCCTTATATGTGATGACCTTGTAACTTTCATTCCTTTACTACATGTGGAGATTCCATGTTTTATAACTGGAATAAATATATTGTTTTCAGACTTGAATTTGAATCCTGCCTCTAATCCCTTACCTGAGTGACATTGTGCAAGTCACTTAACATCTTGGGTTTGAATTTTCACATCTATATAACATGGCTGTAATGATCCTTCCAGTTCTATAACTCATATTACATACATTCCTCATTATCCTCACATATGTATGCTTTATACTCCAATGCAAGCATAGGCATTCTGTTTTAGCTTACCATGTAGTTGGGAACAAACTTTTTTTTTCCCATTGATTATATATTATATCTACATGTTTAGTTAGGTTTGGTTTGGTTTGGCTTGGTTTGGTTTGGTTTGGTTTCCTTTCATTTGGTTTGGTTTGTAATGCTACTCCCTGGGATGTTCTTACTCTTTTCTTCTTGAGATAGCCTAGGATTAAGCATTTTTTCATTAATTGAATGGTTCAATGCAATAAATAAAAAGGGATTAAGGACCACCTTCCTCTCTCCTTAGGCCTTGTGCCAAAGAAGTAGGTTTGAGATTTTGCTTTTGTTTCCTTTGTACTTTTACTGCTGGACATAAAAGTTCAGTTTTCAAAGCCAACATTAGAACCATAGCGACCTTAAAGACCAAGATTCCAAGCTAGATCTTATAATCAATCCAGCAAAAAAATCCTGAAAAGCTCATCATAGAGCTATAGAAAGAGGTAGAATGGCACTTATAACTTAGTAGTATTAATACTCTGTAAGAATTGAGCCACATTGTGAATCTAATCCTCCTTTCCAACTGAGGGTCCAAGTTGGGGTGGGGAGATTATGCCTCTGATGTATCAGGGAGAAGAGATTGAAAGTTTACTTTATCTAGACTTTGATTTAAAAATCCTTTGTAAATCCCAATCTGCTAAATAACTGGTGCTAAATATGTGCTTAGAATCCTAAGATAGAGAAACTCAAATACCCTGGAAGAAGAGTGAAATGTAATATCTTTTCCTCATGAAGTGGAGAGAAGGAAAACAGAGGTCAGAGAATCACTGTTTAAGGATCAAGTATTTCCAGATAATTTTCATTTCCCCATTTCCCATTATTTGTTTCATTTACCCATCCATTGGTCCCTTTCCATCCACACTACTTCACCCTCTCCCTTCTTCAGTCTTGTCATAATGAAATTGTCCTCTTACCCATCCTGACATACTAACAGTCTACCCTTTATTCAAGGATCAACTCAGATACCACTTTCTTTAGACCTAGTCCCTTTTAGCTAAAATGGATCCCTCTCTCCTTGAATCCCTCAGGCCACTAGTTTGATTTCTCCTCTTCAAGTAATCACTTTTAACATCTATTACATTTATGTAATGTTCATGTCTTAACTAGCCCCAATAGATGATAAAACT